>NW_027195386.1:185000-201788 GCF_038502225.1 Cherax quadricarinatus
AACTGAAAGTTTCATGGCCTGGTGGCTAACGCTCTCGCTTCACACGACGAGGGTCTGGGTTCGATTCCCAGCCAGAGTAGAAACATTGGACGTGTTTCTTTCCACCGGTTGTCTATGTTCCCCATCAGTAAAATGGGTACCTGGGTGTTAGTCGACTGGTGTGGGTCGCATCCTGGGACACTGACCTAATTTGCCCGAAATGTACCGAAATGCGGAGCATAACAAGGGACTTTCTATATAGTAGTATGTCATTGTTGTCAGCTAGGACTGTATACCTTGTACATGTACTTGTAGTAAATAAAGATATTATTATTATTATTATTATTATTATGTATCCTAAATGAACTTGATACTTGATAACTTTTATGGGGAGCCCCATCATTCTTCATTCCTTGCTATAATTGTATGGTTTTCCGAATATAGTTTGCTATACTTGAATTTCATGACCACAACCAGACTCCCATGGTCACCTCATGGAAAGGCACCAGTGCCACTTTTAGAACTGTCAGGTTTTGCTGCCTATCCAACATCTTCTGCCAGATAGTTCCTGAATAAGGGTGACCTGTAACTCGATTGCTAGCACACTCAGCTCACACACTGAGGTCCGGAGTTCGAATCTCCTCCGGTACGGCTGGATTTAACAAATCCATTGAATCATCTACCTTCCCAACAATCCTCAAAATAGCGAGGGTCACTCAGATCCACAAAGGAGGTGACCAAGCTGACTTGAATAACTATAGACCAATATCTAACTTACCACTGCTCTCTAAAATCTTTGAAAAATTAATTCATAGATGGATCTATTCCTACCTCGTCTCACACAACATATTAAACCCTTGTCAGTTTGGATTCGGGAATAAACAGAAAGAAGTCCTGCTGGGCATTTTCATTGATTTACGTAAAGCTTTCGATACAGTCGACCATGAACTGCTGTACTCCAAATTAACGCACTATGGTATCAGAGGCCACTCCCTCAACTACCTAAAATCGTACCTTAGTAACAGAACTCAATATGTGCATGAAAATGATGCAAACTCTCCCACCCAACCAATCACAGTAGGAGTCCCACAAGGAAGTGTCCTTGGACCACTCCTCTTTCTCATCTACATCAATGATCTACCGAATACATCACAGCTAGTCAAACCCATATTATTTTCAGATGACACTACATATGTCTTTTCCCACCCAAACACAGTCATACTAGCAAACACAGTCAATACCGAATTGCAGAAAATATCTTCCTAGATGATGACTAATAAACTTACCCTGAATACTGATAAAGCTTATTTCATTCAGTTTTGAAACAAAGCTGCAAATGATCCAATTAACATAACGCTAAATGGATCATCAGTCACAAGACTCAGAGGAAAAATTCCTAGGCATCCACCTTGACAGTAGCCTTAAGTTCTAGACACACATAAAACAAATCACCAAGAAAATCTTCAAGACTGTAGGCATACTATCAAAAATAAGGTACTACATTCCACAATCAGTTCCTGGCACTGTACCATTCACTCATATGCCCTTATCTTACATGTGGAATTTGTGCATGGGGATCAACAACATCCAATCACCTAAAACCCCTAATAACCCAGCAAAGGGCAGCAGTAAGAATGATAACAAATTCCCACTCCTGCCAGCATACTCCACCAATTTTCAAAAGTCTGAATCTGCTCACCATTAAGAACATCCATACCTATACATGTACATGTGCCTACTACATACACAGAACAATACACGCAAATATAAACCCTCCACTCAAACTTCTCACCAACCTAAACAGGACACATGACCACAACACAAGACACAGATCTCTTTTTGATATACCTTGTGTCCATATCACACTGTGTAAAAACTCTATGCACATAAAGGGCCCCAAAATATGGAATTCATTACCAGAAGATATTAAAGTAACCCTGTGTGAAAATCAATTTAAAACTCTTCTCAAAAGCTACTTAATCACCCTAGACTAAATGCTAAATACTCAGTACACACATACTCATGTACTCCCACATCATAACTTCAACAATCACTTTGAACCTTTTATCCATTGTTGACAGGAATATAGTTGAATCATTGTTTTCACAAAAAAGCATTTTTGAATATATGAACATATCTTTTGTCTTATACAAATTTGATTCGCTTATAATTAATAATTTACTGTACAACTATGAAATACATAATTACTATCCTACTGTACAACTATGATACAATTCTTAGTGTTAAGTAGTCTGTAACCATTTTTACTATCAGTACAATTTACTCTTAACATTTTTGACATCATTTAATTACCATTACTTGTCTAATTACCATAACCTGTTTTAATACCACATTTGCTATCTTAGAGTACTCTTAAATACCTTGTACTGCCAAATAACCTCTAGTATAACTACCAGTGCAATATTGAATCTAAATAACTGTTCTTAAAATTTAATACTTGAAATAAACATTACTTTTTCACTTTATTTTTGCTAAGTAATCCTTTCTTTTGTAATCATTATTACTTACTAAAATTTTATTAAACACCATTTTTACTACCAGTCAATTTTACTTTTGTATATTAATCATTATTTTATACTTTTCATAACATTTTGTTGCCAAATTTTCAAGTTTGTATATTCAACTCCAACCTTTATATTATCCTTTGTGCCTGTGTACCTGTCTACCATCTTACTATCATATTATAACCAAGTCATTGCCATTGTTATATTTTACTTATTATTCTTTTGGTACTTTAATTTGTGAATTTTATTTTGTCAATTTAAATCTCGATATACTCTTGATCTTGTTAACAACCTATATCAGACCCTAGTGAAATTGCAAGTACCATTTTAATTTGTATTTTTATATTATAAGTTTATACCTAGTTGTACTTTAGCTCATTCTAGCTCAATACATAGACAACACCTAAACTAACTATACCTAGTTGTACTTTAGCTCATTCTAGCTCAATACATAGACAACACTAAATTCATCATATTAGACCTTATTGCAATTACAAGAGTGAGTCAAGTGCCACTTGTAATTTTTTTTTTATAGTATTAGTTTATACCTAGTTGTACTTTAGCTCATTCTAGCACAACACATAGACAATATCAATTTCATTATGTTTATTAGTGACTATACTCTATATGACCAAAGGGCTTTAGAGGTATACTTATCCAAACCTCCCACCACTACAGAAATCAGTATTAGAACTCACCACATAATACAGGATATAAACAACCACTTCAAGAGTGTATCAGTCTGTAGTGGAAGGAAGGCGGGGTAGGGGTCGGCCTAGGAAAGGTTGGAGGGAGGGGGTAAAGGAGGTTTTGTGTGCGAGGGGCTTGTACTTCCAGCAGGCATGCGTGAGCGTGTTTGATAGGAGTGAATGGAGACAAATGTTTTTTAATACTTGATGTGCTGTTGGAGTGTGAGCAAAGTAACATTTATGATTATTCAGGGAAACCAGCAGGCCGGACTTGAGTCCTGGAGATGGGAAGTACAGTGCCTGCACTCTGAAGGAGGGGTGTTAATGTTGCAGTTTTAAAAACTGTAGTGTAAAGCACCCTTCTGGCAAGACAGTGATGGAGTGAATGATGGTGAAAATTTTTCTTTTTTCGGGCCACCCTGCCTTGGTGGGAATCGGCCAGTGTGTTAATAATAATAATAATAATAATAATAATAATAATAATAATAATAATAATAATAATAATAAACCCCTATTTAAACCTAAAAGATGAATGATCACGTTGACCCTGATCTAAACCTCCATAATCTAACACACAATCAAAACTTATTGGAAAGTAACTACCTGTATTATACAGAATCACAAGCCAGCACTATCCTGAACACTGCTCAAAGTCTATCAGTTCTTAACTACAACATCAGGTCTTTAAGCAAACACTATGATGACCTCCTGGCACTCCTTGAGTCACTAAAGACACCCTTCTCCTGCATTATTCTTACTGAGATACCTACCCTTACAATTGATATCTACCCTCTACCAGGATACACAGCAATCCACAACTGCAGACCATACAAAGTTGGGGTGGTACTACAATCTATTACTCTAACCAACTATCTTGTATTAGCACTAATTGCTTTAGTGATGAATATGGGGAATACATTTTTGCTAATTTTACTGTAAAAAACCTCAAGACGCCTATAATAATCGGTGCCATATACCGGATACCCCACACAAACATCCCAAACTTCAGTGAGAATCTAGTCACTAATAACAAACAGACAAATGAACAAGCACCACCTTCTCTTAGCTGGAGACTTCAATATCAACCTTGGCCTACCAGATGATCAGACTGTAACTGGTTTCATCAACAATATAAACAACAAACTTCTCATACCAACAATAACTAAACCAACAAGGCTGACTGAGACAAGTGCAACCATAATAGACCACATATGGACCAATATACTAGCCCCCCTTAAATCAGGGATAATCACAGACAGCACTACTATCCACTACCCAACCTTCCTCTTAACAAACATTGGTTAGCCACCACTCGAATACAACAAAGTTTCATTTAGACTCCATGACGAGGCCTCAATAAGGAATTTCACAGCAGACCTAGAGACTGTTGACTGGCCTACAGAATTCTCCAATGCCAATGGTAATGACGATTGGACAGACATTTTTCTTAACAAAATACTTAGACTATACAACAAACATTGTCCTATAAAAATGAAACATATCACGAATAAACGGCTTGGTTGCCCATGGCTAACCAGCAGCATTCTGAAATCCATTGATAAGAAACACCAATATGAAAAGCAATATAGACAGGGCTTAATACACAAAGATATTCTTAATTAAACAATATTCAACAAGGCACGGTACTCGCTCCCATCTTGTTCCTCATCCTCATATCTGACGTAGACAAGGATGTCAGCCACAGCACCGTGTCTTCCTTTGCAGATGACACCCGAATCTGCATGACAGTGTCTTCCATTGCAGACACTGCAAGGCTCCAGGCAGACATCAACCAAATCTTTCAGTGGGCTGCAGAAAACAATATGAAGTTCAACGATGAGAAATTTCAATTACTCAGATATGGTAAACACGAGGAAATTAAATCTTCATCAGAGTATAAAACAAATTCTGGCCACAAAATAGAGCGAAACACCAACGTCAAAGACCTGGGAGTGATCACGTCGGAGGATCTCACCTTCAAGGACCATAACATTGTATCAATCGCATCTGCTAGAAAAATGACAGGATGGATAATGAGAACCTTCAAAACTAGGGAGGCCAAGCCCATGATGACACTCTTCAGGTCACTTGTTCTATCTAGGCTGGAATATTGCTGCACACTAACAGCACCTTTCAAGGCAGGTGAAATTGCTGACCGAGAAAATGTACAGAGAACCTTCATGGCGTGCATAATGGAGATAAAACACCTCAATTACTGGGAGCGCTTGAGGTTCCTAAACCTGTATTCCCTGGAACGCAGGCGGGAGAGATACATGATTATATACACCTGGAAAATCCTAGAGGGACTAGTACCGAACTTGCACACGAAAATCACTCACTACGAAAGCAAAAGACTTGGCAGACGATGCAACATCCCCCCAATGAAAAGCAGGGGTGTCACTAGCACGTTAAGAGACCATACAATAAGTGTCAGGGGCCTGAGACTGTTCAACTACCTCCCAGCATACATAAGGTTGATTACCAACAGACCCCTGGCAGTCTTCAAGCTGGCACTGAACAAGCACCTAAAGTCTGTTCCTGACCAGCCGGGCTGTGGCTCGTACGTTGGTTTGCGTGCAGCCAACAGTAACAGCCTGGTTGATCAGGCTCTGATCCACCAGGAGGCCTGGTCACAGACCGGGCCACGGGGGCGTTGACCCCCAGAACTCTATCCAGGTAAACAGTTCTCACCAAGTTAATAAAGAAAGCCAAACAACTGTACTACTCCAGCAGATTCACTGACACAAGAGGAGATATAAAAAAGACCTGGAAAACACTTTCCCAGATTCTGGGGACCCACAAACTGAAAAAACCAAGAATATTGTTCTAACTAAACCTCCTGAAACACCACTGCATCCCACTGATACAGCTAACAAGATAAATGACTTCTTCTCAAACATAGGATCTAATCTCGCCAGTAAAATCCCACGTACCAATGCCTGTGCCGGGGACTACCTAGATGGGAATTTTCCAAATTCCTTCTATCTTGTACCAACTGAGCCCACGGAAGTCACCTCGATCATAAAGTCACTTAAAAATAACTCGGGGAATCTGTCTCACGTCCCACCATTATTGTACAAGCGAGCGGCCCATGTCCTTTCGCATGCTATTACATCACTTTTTAACAAGTCACTAGAAACTAGCACTTTTTCGACACTACTCAAGACAGCAAGAGTTACACCAATACATAAAGGTGGTGACCCTACAGACATAAACAGCTATAGGCCAATGTCAAACTTACCATTGCTATCCAAAATCTTCGAGAAACTCGTGCACAGGAGACTATATTCATTTATAACGTCACAAAACATACTCAACCCCTGCCAATTTGGATTCAGGAAAAATAAAAGCACTAATGATGCAATTATAAAAATGCTAGACCTGCTTTACACAGCATTGGAAAATAAGGAATATCCGCTAGGAATTTTTATTGACCTAAGAAAAGCGCTTGACACAGTAGACCACGGCATCCTACTCCACAAACTTGACCACTATGGTATAAGAGGCCATGTGCTTGCATGTTTTAAATCCTACATTTCTAATAGGTATCAGTATGTCACCATTAAAGACAGCCTCATCAATACGGCCAGTTGATACTGGAGTTCCGCAGGGAAGTGTCCTTGGACCCCTGCTCTTCCTCATTTACATCAATGATCTTCCAAACACATCCTAACACTGGAAACCCATTCTCTTTGCTGACGACAGGACTTATGTCATCTCCCACCCTAATCTTGCCACCCTCAACACCATTGTTAATGAGGAGCTGCTCAAAATATCGACTTGGATGACAGCCAATAAACTTTCACTTAACACTTGCAAAACCTACTATATTATGTTTGGTAGCAGAGCAGGTGTTGCGCAACTTAACATTAAGATCGACAACACTCTAATTGCCAGACATAATGAGGGCAAATTCCTTGGCCTATGCCTCGACAACAACCTAAATTTTAGCACCCGTATCTAACACATAACAATAAAAGTATCCAAAACGGTGGGGATCCTCTCCAAGATACCATACTACGTGCCGCAAACTGCCCTTCTCACACTATACCATTCACTTATATATCCATACCTCACCTATGCTATCTGTGCTTGGGGTTCAACTGCAGCAACACACCTAAAGCCAATAATAACCCAACAGAAAGCCACAGTAAGAATAATCACTAAATCCCATCCCTGGCAACACACCCCCCCACTCTTCATAGATCTGAACTTACTCCCTGTTCAGAACATCCACACTTACTACTGTGCAATCTATATCTACAGGACCTTTAATTCCAATATTAACCTTGACCTAAAATGCTTTCTTGATAGTTGTGACAGGATCCACAGGCATAACACCAGACACAAACATCTCTATGACATTCCCTGTGTTCAACTAAACCTTTACAAAAATTCAATGTATTTCAAAGGACCTAAAATCTGGAACACCCTACCTGAAAACTCTATAACTGCAGACACATTCATCACTTTCAAAACTACAGTTAGAAAACATCTTGCCTCCCTGATACACCCCGACAACTAACTACATGATAACCACCTGGTGGTTCACAATTACACTCACTCACCCACTGACTATAAACCCAGAAATACTAATCGTAATCTTAAGATAATAAATCCTAACTAGTCATAAGTTTGCCTATGATACTCCAATATAGACACTTTGTATTGTGCCAAAACAAAAGCATTCACATTGCTAAACTCACAAATTATGATGTAGTCACTTAGCCTTAATACCATAATCTGTAAGGATTTAATGTTAAGAATTAATCTAAGTCTGCCCGAAATGCCTAGCCATGCTAGGTGTCCTAGTGGCCCCCTCTGTAATTAGTATTTTATAACATGTAAACCACACAATACCCAAAACCTGTAACCCTTATAGAGAATAAACTTGAATTGAATTGAATGTTAAGTTGGCCCATAATGCCTAGGCATATTAGAGGCTCTCTTTGCATTGCAACCCACTATTGTAAATACAAAATTTCAAGGTACTGTTTGCAAAGACATAAAATAAATAAATAAATAAAAAGGATGTTTCCATAAGACACCTGCTGTCCCTGTTCACCCATCAGTAAAATGGGCACCTGGGAGTTAGTCGACTGTTGTGGGTCGCATCCTGGGACAAAACTGACCTAATTTGCTCAGAATGCTCTGCATAACATGGGGCTTTCTATATAGTAGTATGTCATAGATGTCAGCTAGGCCTATATACCTTGTGCATGTACCTGTAGTAAATAAAGATATTATTATTATAATTAAGCCTGAATACCTCCCAAATCCCCCCACAGGCTCTGTATAATCCTATGGGTTTAGCACTCCCCCATAATAATAATAATAATAATAATAATAATAATAATAATAATAATAATCATAATAATAATTTTGCCAGATTGTTTCATTTATCAGAAAACTCATGAACTTAATTTTTGGTCTCTCCTTAAACACCCTGACTTGCTTACATGTATATCCTTCTGAGCATCCTTCCTTGAAGGTAGATTTATGATATCTGAACTAAAATTGATTTACTGTTTTGTCTAACCTTGACACTCTGGTAATCTTTTTAACAAAGGTGAAATATGAATACAAATGAATAGTATTTGTTTTTTATTGATGAATGTAACTTACAAAATAGGAACTAGTAACATAAAATGCAGTAAAATCTTGAATTAACAGACCCACATTCAATGAATTTTGGAAAGTTCAAACAAAAAAATTGTTCAGGCAGATTGAATCCATGGATAAAATGGATGAAGTTTATAGAATCCAGATTTGGTCTATAGTAATAGTGTGTGGTAGTCTTGTGAATCAGTGGACCAAGTCCAACATGTTTGACATTCGTCCAGTGTTGGCCAGAGGGTCCAAGTCCAGGACCTGTATGTTTTCATTGTACCCCTCACCATAGGCTGCTCATGTCTTGTGCTTGCTTAAGCATACATTCATCATTCAGTCCACAATTTTCCTTGGATTTAGGGTATTTTATGTGACATTAATATATCAAGTAAAGTGCAGTTACAATGACTAACGAAGCAAGTGGCTGTGTCTAGAGGAAACATGTGAATTTGGGTAGCATGCAGAAACTTGAATTTATAAGGAAGGATGAGTCTATCATCTCACTGATAGACTGGTGGCTAAAGCTTTCGCTTCACACAGCGAGGGTCTGGGTTCGATTTCCAGCGAGGGTAGAAACATTGGGTGTGTTTCTTTACACCGGTTGTCTATGTTGCTCATCAGTAAAATGGGTACCTGGGTGTTAGTTAACTGGTGTGGGTTGCATCCTGGGACAAAACTGACCTAATTTGCCAGAAATTCTCTGCATAACAAGTGGCTTTCTATATACAGTGTAGTTATATGTCATTGATATCAGCTAGGCTGTATACCTTGTACATGTACTTGTAGTCAGTAAAGATATTATTATTATTATTATTATTATTATTATTATTATTATTATTATTATTATTATATCTGCTCACTGCCCCATGCAGTGGGGCAATGAGCAGAATGAAAGGGGGTAAAGCAGCTGGGATTGATGGGATAAAGACAGAAACGTTAAAAGCAGGTGGGGATATACTTTTTGGTGTGGTTAGTGCTTTTATTTAATAAATGTATGTAAGGTACCTAGGGATTGGCAGAGAGCATGCATAGTTCCTTTGTATAAAGGCAGAGGGGACAAAAGAGAGTGTAAAAATTATAAGGGAATAAGTCTGTTGAGTATGCCTGGTAACGTGTATGGCAGAGTTATTATTGATAGATTTATGAGTAAGATGGAGAGTAGGATAGCAGATGAACAAGGAGGCTTTAGGAAAGGTAGGGTGTGTTTAGACCAAGTGTTTGCAGTGAAACACATAGGTGAACAGTATTTAGATAAGAGTAAAGAGGTTTTTGTGGCATTTATGGATTTGGAAAAGGCATATGATAGGGTAGATAGGGGGCAATGTAGCAGATGTTGCAAATATATGGAACAGGAAGTAGGTCATTGAAAGTGGTGAAAATTTTTTACGAGCATAATGAGGCTCAGGTTAGAGTATGTAGGCGAGAGGGGGTTTATTTCCCAGTAAAAGTAGGCCTTAGACAGGGATGTGTGATGTCACCATGGTTGTTCAATATATTTATAGATGGAGTAGTAAGAGAAGTGAATGCTCGGGTGTTGGCAGGAGGTGTGGGGTTAAAAGATAAAGAATCTAACACAAAGTGGGAGTTGTCATAATTGCTCTTTGCTGATGACACTGTGCTTTTGGGAGATTCTGAAGAGAAGTTGCAAAGGTTGGTGGATGAGTTTGGTAGGGTATGTAAAAGAAGGAAGTTAAAAGTGAATACAGGAAAGAGTAAGGTGATGAGGATAACAAAAAAATTTGGTAACAGAAGATTGAATATCAGATTGGAGAGAGAGAGTATGGAGGAGGTGAATGTGTTCAGATATTTGGGAGTGGACGTGTCAGCAGATGGGTCTGTGAAGGATGAGGTGAATCGTAGAATTGATGATGGAAAAAAGGTGAGCAGCGACTGAGGAGTCTGTGGAGACAAAGAACTTTATCCCTGACAGCAAAGAGGGAAATGTATGAGAGTACATGTATACACAAATATCCCGCACATAGAAGTGAGGAGCTACGATGATGTTTCAGTCCGGCTTGGACCATTTAGTGTGACTTTGTAAATTGTCCAAGTCGGACTGAAATGTCATCATAACTCTCTTGTATGTGCAGGTTATTTGTGTATCGTTCCAGTCACGGTATTGTGCCTTTTGTTTTTGTTATTTATAAGAGTATAGTTATACCAACGCTCTTGTATGGGTGTGAGGCATGGGTTGTGAATGTTGCAACAAGGAGAAGGCTGGAGGCAGTGGAGATGTCATGTTTGAGGGCAATGTGTGGTGTGAATATAATGCAGAGAATCAGTAGTTTGGAGATTAGGAGGAGGTGTGGGATTACCAAAACTATTATCCAGAGGGCTGAGGAGGGGTTATTGAGATGGTTTGCACATGTAGAGAGGATGGAACGAAATAGAATGACTTCAAGAGTATACAAATCTGTAGTGGAGGAAAGACCAGGTAGGGGTTGGTGTAGGAAAGGTTGGAGGGAGGGAGTAAAGGAGGTTTAGTGTGTGAGGGGTTTGGACTTCCAGCAAGTGTGCGTGAGCATGTTAGACAAGGAGCAAATTTAGACAAATGGCTTCTAGGACTTGACATGCTGTTGGAGTGTAAGCAAGGTAACATTCATGAAGGTATTCAGGGAAACCGGCAGGCTGGATTTGAGTCCTGGAGATGGGAAGTAGTACAGTGTCTGCACTCTTAAGGAGGGGTGTTAATGTAATAGTTTTATAACTCATGTAGGCACACCTCTGGCAAGACAGTGATGGAGTGAATGATGATGAAAGTTTTTATTTTTCGGGCTACCCTGCCTTGGTGGGAAACAGCCGATGTGTTAATAATAAAAAGAGAGGACTTTAGGAAATATACACATTCATGTCACCTTATAAGGTCAGGTCAAGAGACATCAAAAGAAAGGTAACAAGTGAGGTTTCCCTTATAAGATAATGTGTGTGTGTGTTTTTGTATACTATATAGTAACATACATTCCTGGATGAAACATGATCATAATTGTTTCCCCAGCAAACATGGTATCATTCTTACTACTGATTGACTTACGCCATTGTTTATCTATTCAGAAAATTCTTTTCTAAACCCACAGACAGCACTGCATGACCCTTGTCAGTTTAGCACTTTCTTTGATTAGTATAATAATAAACCCACAGAATGATGGAGTGTTAAAATCCAGATTTGTGAATGCATGTATGTTATTAACCTGGTTAAGTAAAATGTTATATTTCTGAGGTGCTGCCAGCAGTGATTGGTAGGGGGGTAGTAGAAGGGAAATATTGAGCAAAAGGATTTCCTCTCACTGATGACAACAAATATTTTGAGAGGAAATGCCACAGCATATTAGAGTGATCTGAATCCTATTTACATGGATTTTGGAAAATATTGAGTCAGTATTATTTTTAATAATAAGTCTTATCTCGGTCTGGTACAGTAGTGGCACATCATTTTAGGTAGTAAGAGGGCCAAAGATTGTACTGCAAATCCAATGTTGTGTTTCAGATTTCAGTTTCCCATTCATAAATAACAAAAATGCAGAATGCTAAATAAAAGTAAATTATATGCTAAATAAACAAAGATATACGTACATAATTTAATTTTGGAGGGAAGAATTTTTGTAACATAAGCAGTGCTTACCTTTCTTATGAATACATGTTACTGAATACAATAATGATAATTTTGATGTGTGTTGAATGTACACTACATGTTAAATATCAGTTTATCTGGTTATCTTTGCATTTATGCATGTATTGTTTTGCTTCTATACTTTTTGTAGCAAGTCTTTTTTTTTTTTTTCCCCTGAGTGTGGGCTTGTTGGTTGTTATCCAAGTGAATAGTTTTTGAGCTCATTTGCTGTATTATGTAGTACAGTTAGATGCTGATTTAGTATGACTACAGTGATATTATCTGCAAAAAGCACTGTTTGGTCTACGTCTCGTTGACCTTTAAACTTTACCCGTCGTGAATATCTCTGACTGATAGCTGTAGATAAAATGGAGATATGACACATGGTTCATAAGTAGAACTTAGTCAGGTATGTTCTCTTGTTTCTAACCTCTTATTGTTATATCTTGGTCAGCATTCTTTTGGAGAATGTTGAAAAGTCATTTTTTTTTGTGATTAGCCATTTTGTTATATAGTGGTGCATTAACCCTTAAACTGTCCAAACTTAGATCTACATTCACGTGTGTAGCGCTCCAAACGTAGATCTACATTTTTTGTTTTACATTTGAAAGCATGTAAAATAAAACATAGATCTATGTTTGGAGTGCTACTCACGTGAACGTAGATCTACGTTTGGATAGTTTAACCCTTTGGGGGTCGACAGGTCCTCTCAGAGACTTGTTCTCAGGGTCGGCCAAATTTAAAAAAAAAAATTATTTTTTCTTATGAAAAGATAGAGAATCTTTTCCCAATCATAATGACACCAAAAGTATGAAATTTGATGGAAAACTTACGGAATTATGCTCTCGCGAAGTTAGCGGTCTCGACGATGTTTATGCATCTGTGATTTTGCCCACCTTGAGCCCCATTTTCGGCCAATTCCAGTGTACTAGTCGACAAAATTCAGAACTATTTCGCTAGAACTACATTTTTTCTATCGAATGAGTACAAGAAACCACCCATTTACCGATTTCAACTATCCAATAAAGTGGTCAGAATTTAGCAATTTTGCCAATTTCACACAAATTTCAAAAGATGCCAATTTCCGAATAGGGTCCAGAATAAACAAGAAAGACATTCCTGGCATTAAAATAACAAGTTCTCTGTTTGCTAGTCACATCCCCAGGCCCCTCTTATATTTCTTTGGCTTTCCACTTTGTATTTTTATTCTTACAAAAAAAAATAAGATTTACTGTTATGCAGACTACTGCATTAGTGTAGAAATGGTATAAATAATATCAGCGCACTTGTGAAAGAATATTAGTTGATGTGTATTGGACGCTTGGCATGGTTTGTTTACTTTTGAATTTTGGTAAAAATTGAACATTTCTACTACTCTGAGCTCAATTTCAAGGTACTTTTCATTGTAAAACCAGTCAAAATCATCTCAACTTCTGTAATATGTCTTCCATTCTATAAAATGAGACCAAGGAAACTAGAATACAACAATAAATACCATACGAAAATACAGTGCAAAGTCGCTGTTTTAATCCAAAGACACGGTCAAAGTTTTTTTTTTCTCATTACGCACTGTGTGCTGCAGGATTTTTTTATACTGCGCACACTGACCACATAGACCCATTCTTTCATATGTAGGCCTACCAGCTTTCTCTCACTAGATTTGAGGGCACTAGAATTTAGGCGTACTAGTACGTCAAAAACCCTGGGTCATAAGACGTACTAGTACGTCCGAAACCCCCAAAGGGTTAAGGGTTAAATTGATAGAAAATATGCAGTATAGTAATTTGAGCATTAATATGATATATACAAGAAGGATGAAATAGCTTTATAAATACCTAACTTAATTCTCTAAGTATATTTAGTCATTAGTTCTTTGAAAATTCCTGTACATACAGTTTTCAGGTGAATGCTTTTATCAGTGAAAATTAGCTTATGGAACTGAAAGATACAGTATAATGTGTATCTGTTATGAAATACATGTATGTGTATCAGTTATGATGTGTGTCAATTATGAAGTATGAAGAACTACAGGCATGGTTCATGGAGCTTTCTGCAGAAGAAGGCTCCATGAACCATTCCCGAAGCATAAGCCTGCCACTAGATTTATTACACCACTGTTGTCCACTGTAACCACATTTTGCCCAGTTAATCTCGTGAGTCTTCACTGCATTCACTCTCTTCCTTGTCTGCAAAGGCTCTCAGCATCAATAGGTACTGCATGAAGAGGAACATCTGATGTGGAAAAGCAACAGACACTGTAGTTCATGGAATGCTCCACAGTAAGTAGTTTTTCTTACATACAATATGGTACTTTAAAAGGAAGTATTGTGTTTAAATTCCATAAATCACTACTGGAAGTCTTCCACCAGTTCTTAGGTTTACAGTGGAGGCAGCTGTATATCAGATATGTTCCTGTAGCAAGCCAAACGAAACCTATTCACTGTTTGCACATCCTGAGATGAGGTAAAAGCATTCTTTGTGAAAGAATTTTTAGAAAGCTAGATACTGTAACATTCAGCAGACTGTGTGTGTTGGACATGAGTGAGTGAAGGCAGGAGAGCATGGTCTTTGGAATTTTCACACACTATTGGAAATGTTTTGAAGATGGGAAGCACAATGTCATAGCTTTTTAGTTCAGGTGCAGATGTTACAGTTTGTTGGGTCATCATTTTACCTGGTGTCTGTGCCCTTCTTGAGTGACTATTAAAGAGTAAGTGATGGTAAATTTTTTTTTCTTGCTTGGGTCACTATACATTGGAAGGAAATGGCTAACATGTTATAAAATAATAAATTTAATTGTACTTAATTATTACAGAGTGACAGGCTGAGAGTAATGGGTTCAGATACCATAATGAAGCATCGCATAGCCCGGTGGATGGAAGATCACCGTGGCCTTATTGTTGTGTTGGTGGTACTTCCCCTCTCCAATATCTTCAGTGCTGTAATGCAGTTACGACATTGGATCTTTCATAGGTTTATATCTGCTCCAGAGAATCATGATGAACGAGTGATAGCTATTCAGAAACAGGTAACTTGACACTGGTGCTTAGTTTATCAAGTGCATTCTTCTGTGGGTGAGCAATATGATTTTATTTCTTTTATAACAGGTCAGTAGGATTTTTATTTTTTGTATTTATATACTGGCAGAAAACTAAGTGATAAATGACTTGCTGTATATCAGATGTTGAGTATGAAAGATAATATGTAAAATAAATTTAACAAACTTATAGAGAGAAACTGTAGTAGTTAAGATTATAACTTCACATAGTTAAGACAGTATTTTTTTAATTGTTTTTAATTTATTTAAAGATTTACAGTTTTTGGTTTCTTCTGGTGAGCCAAGTTAGGGTTTAATTTGATTATATTATTATGGTGGACCATAATAATATTAACTTGAGTATATTATTATGGTCGATCATTCCAGATTTTTGACTTTTTTATTTGCATAGTGGTTTAACATAGATTCAGATATAGAGATATGGACTGTCAGATAGGAATTTATTTTTTGTTGGACATCCATGAGTTCTACTGTGGCTCTAGGAAGAATCTATTATGTTATGGCTTATTGTCGTGAAGATGTGACGTGAACAGTAAAATTCACGCAAAGCTTGCATGTTTAGTAAATTTAAAGCTTTGTATACAATGGTAGCATTTGATTTATCTCTGGTAGCTGCCTATTGTTGTATGATTGGTTTAAGAATGTTTTCAGTTGTTGATTCCCATACACAGATATGAAATATAAGATACTGATTGATAAGTGTATCATATAAAGTAAGCAGAGTTGAGGTAGGTGCAAAATAGTGTACTTTTTGAGTATTTGCAAACAGTTTTTGGTACTTTTATTGCAATGTGTTAAATATGGGTATTGAATTTTCGTTTGTAATCCAGGTATAATAAGCCTTGATTTTTTTCTATCAACTTGCTTGTTATCTTTTATGTTTAGTTGGTTGAATGTTTTATTAACCCTTTGAGGGTTTCGGCCATACTAGTACGGCTTACGACCCAGGGTTTTTGACGTACTAGTACGCCTAAATTCTAGCGCCCTCAAATCTAGTGGGAGAAAGCTGGTAGGCCTACATATGAAAGAATGGGTCTATGTGGTCAATGTGCACAGAATAAAAAAAATCCTGCAGCACACAGTGCATAATGAGAAAAAAAAACTTTGACCGTGTTTTTGGAATAAAACAGCGAATTTGCACTGTATTTTCGTATGGTATTTATTGTTGTATTCTAATTTTCTTGGTCTCATTTTATAGAATGGAAGACATATTACAGAAATTGAGATGATTTTGACTGGTTTTACAATGAAAAGTACCTTGAAATTGAGCTCAAAGTAGCAGAAATGTTCGATTTTTACCAAAGTTCAAAAGTAAACAAA